>NC_134463.1:847500-852500 GCF_047948215.1 Lycorma delicatula
ATTACCGATAGAGGGACGTTGACAATTGACAATTTACTGTACATATACATTATCTCACACACACACACACACACACACATATCCGAAAGCAGAGAGAGAGAGAGAGAGAATGCGAGAAAGTGTGATAGAGAGACATTACCGATAGAGGGACGTTGACAATTGACAATTTACTGTACATATATATTATCTCACACACACACACACACACACACACACACATCCGAAAGCAGAGAGAGAGAGAGAGTGCGTGAAAGTGTGATAGATAGACATAACCGATAGAGGGACGTTGACAATTGACAATTTACTGTACATATCCATTATCTCACACACACACACACACACACACATATCCGAAAGCAGAGAGAGAGAGAGAGAGAATGCGAGAAAGTGTGATAGAGAGACATTACCGATAGAGGGACGTTGACAATTGACAATTTACTGTACATATATATTATCTCACACACACACACACACACACACACACACATCCGAAAGCAGAGAGAGAGAGAGAGAGAGAGAGAGTGCGTGAAAGTGTGATAGATAGACATAACCGATAGAGGGACGTTGACAATTGACAATTTACTGTACATATCCATTATCTCACACACACACACACACACACACATATCCGAAAGCAGAGAGAGAGAGAGAGAGAATGCGAGAAAGTGTGATAGAGAGACATTACCGATAGAGGGACGTTGACAATTGACAATTTACTGTACATATATATTATCTCACACACACACACACACACACACACACATCCGAAAGCAGAGAGAGAGAGAGAGAGAGAGAGAGTGCGTGAAAGTGTGATAGATAGACATAACCGATAGAGGGACGTTGACAATTGACAATTTACTGTACATATATATTATCTCACACACACACACACACACACACACACACATCCGAAAGCAGAGAGAGAGAGAGAGAGAGAGAGAGTGCGTGAAAGTGTGATAGATAGACATAACCGATAGAGGGACGTTGACAATTGACAATTTACTGTACATATATATTATCTCACACACACACACACACACACACACACACATCCGAAAGCAGAGAGAGAGAGAGAGAGAGAGAGAGTGCGTGAAAGTGTGATAGATAGACATAACCGATAGAGGGACGTTGACAATTGACAATTTACTGTACATATACATTATCTCATACACACACACACACACACACACACACACACACACACATCCGAAAGCAGAGAGAGAGAGAGAGAGAATGCGAGAAAGTGTGATAGAGAGACATAACCGATAGAGGGACGTTGACAATTGACAATTTACGGTACATATACATTATCACACACACACACACACACACACACACACACACACACACACATCCGAAAGCAGAGAGAGAGAGAGAGAGAATGCGAGAAAGTGTGATAGAGAGACATAACCGATAGAGGGACGTTGACAATTGACAATTTACTGTACATATATATTATCTCACACACACACACACACACACACACACACATCCGAAAGCAGAGAGAGAGAGAGAGAGAGAGAGAGTGCGTGAAAGTGTGATAGATAGACATAACCGATAGAGGGACGTTGACAATTGACAATTTACTGTACATATATATTATCTCACACACACACACACACACACACACACACATCCGAAAGCAGAGAGAGAGAGAGAGAGAGAGAGAGTGCGTGAAAGTGTGATAGATAGACATAACCGATAGAGGGACGTTGACAATTGACAATTTACTGTACATATACATTATCTCATACACACACACACACACACACACACACACACACACATCCGAAAGCAGAGAGAGAGAGAGAGAGAATGCGAGAAAGTGTGATAGAGAGACATTACCGATAGAGGGACGTTGACAATTGACAATTTACTGTACATATACATTATCTCATACACACACACACACACACACACACACACACACACACATCCGAAAGCAGAGAGAGAGAGAGAGAGAATGCGAGAAAGTGTGATAGAGAGACATTACCGATAGAGGGACGTTGACAATTGACAATTTACTGTACATATACATTATCTCATACACACACACACACACACACACACACACACACACACATCCGAAAGCAGAGAGAGAGAGAGAGAGAATGCGAGAAAGTGTGATAGAGAGACATTACCGATAGAGGGACGTTGACAATTGACAATTTACTGTACATATACATTATCTCACACAAACACACACACACACACATCCGAAAGCAGAGAGAGAGAGAGAGAATGCGAGAAAGTGTGATAGAGAGACATAACCGATAGAGGGACGTTGACAATTGACAATTTACTGTACATATATATTATCTCACACACACACACACACACACACACACACACATCCGAAAGCAGAGAGAGAAGTGCGTGAAAGTGTGATAGATAGACATAACCGATAGAGGGACGTTGACAATTGACAATTTACTGTACATATACATTATCTCATACACACACACACACACACACACACACACACACACATCCGAAAGCAGAGAGAGAGAGAGAGAATGCGAGAAAGTGTGATAGAGAGACATAACCGATAGAGGGACGTTGACAATTGACAATTTACGGTACATATACATTATCACACACACACACACACACACACACACACACACACACACACACATCCGAAAGCAGAGAGAGAGAGAGAGAGAATGCGAGAAAGTGTGATAGAGAGACATAACCGATAGAGGGACGTTGACAATTGACAATTTACTGTACATATATATTATCTCACACACACACACACACACACACACACACATCCGAAAGCAGAGAGAGAGAGAGAGAGAGAGAGAGTGCGTGAAAGTGTGATAGATAGACATAACCGATAGAGGGACGTTGACAATTGACAATTTACTGTACATATACATTATCTCATACACACACACACACACACACACACACACACACACACATCCGAAAGCAGAGAGAGAGAGAGAGAGAATGCGAGAAAGTGTGATAGAGAGACATAACCGATAGAGGGACGTTGACAATTGACAATTTACGGTACATATACATTATCACACACACACACACACACACACACACACACACACACACACACACACACACACACACACACACATCCGAAAGCAGAGAGAGAGAGAGAGAGAATGCGAGAAAGTGTGATAGAGAGACATAACCGATAGAGGGACGTTGACAATTGACAATTTACTGTACATATATATTATCTCACACACACACACACACACACACACACACATCCGAAAGCAGAGAGAGAGAGAGAGAGAGAGAGAGTGCGTGAAAGTGTGATAGATAGACATAACCGATAGAGGGACGTTGACAATTGACAATTTACTGTACATATACATTATCTCATACACACACACACACACACACACACACACACACATCCGAAAGCAGAGAGAGAGAGAGAGAGAATGCGAGAAAGTGTGATAGAGAGACATAACCGATAGAGGGACGTTGACAATTGACAATTTACTGTACATATACATTATCTCATACACACACACACACACACACACACACACACACACATCCGAAAGCAGAGAGAGAGAGAGAGAGAATGCGAGAAAGTGTGATAGAGAGACATTACCGATAGAGGGACGTTGACAATTGACAATTTACTGTACATATACATTATCTCACACAAACACACACACACACACATCCGAAAGCAGAGAGAGAGAGAGAGAATGCGAGAAAGTGTGATAGAGAGACATAACCGATAGAGGGACGTTGACAATTGACAATTTACGGTACATATATATTATCACACAAACACACACACACACACACACACACACACACACACACACACACACACATCCGAAAGCAGAGAGAGAGAGAGAGAGAATGCGAGAAAGTGTGATAGAGAGACATAACCGATAGAGGGACGTTGACAATTGACAATTTACGGTACATATACATTATCACACACACACACACACACACACACACACACACACACACACACACACACATCCGAAAGCAGAGAGAGAGAGAGAGAGAGAGAGAGTGCGTGAAAGTGTGATAGATAGACATAACCGATAGAGGGACGTTGACAATTGACAATTTACGGTACATATACATTATCACACACACACACACACACACACACACACACACACACACACACACACATCCGAAAGCAGAGAGAGAGAGAGAGAGAATGCGAGAAAGTGTGATAGAGAGACATAACCGATAGAGGGACGTTGACAATTGACAATTTACTGTACATATATATTATCTCACACACACACACACACACACACACACACATCCGAAAGCAGAGAGAGAGAGAGAGAGAGAGAGAGTGCGTGAAAGTGTGATAGATAGACATAACCGATAGAGGGACGTTGACAATTGACAATTTACGGTACATATACATTATCACACACACACACACACACACACACACACACACACACACACACACACATCCGAAAGCAGAGAGAGAGAGAGAGAGAATGCGAGAAAGTGTGATAGAGAGACATAACCGATAGAGGGACGTTGACAATTGACAATTTACTGTACATATATATTATCTCACACACACACACACACACACACACACACACATCCGAAAGCAGAGAGAGAGAGAGAGAGAGAGAGAGAGTGCGTGAAAGTGTGATAGATAGACATAACCGATAGAGGGACGTTGACAATTGACAATTTACGGTACATATACATTATCACACACACACACACACACACACACACACACACACACACACACACACACACACATCCGAAAGCAGAGAGAGAGAGAGAGAGAATGCGAGAAAGTGTGATAGAGAGACATAACCGATAGAGGGACGTTGACAATTGACAATTTACTGTACATATATATTATCTCACACACACACACACACACACACACACACATCCGAAAGCAGAGAGAGAGAGAGAGAGAGAGAGAGTGCGTGAAAGTGTGATAGATAGACATAACCGATAGAGGGACGTTGACAATTGACAATTTACGGTACATATACATTATCACA